>NC_091821.1:194368962-194378962 GCF_038994185.2 Dermacentor albipictus
GGTACCCAGGTGTTACGTATAAAATTCCTTGTACAGACTGTAGTTACGTATACACCGGCGAGACGGGCAATTTTCAAAGGCGCATCAAGGAACACTGTCATGATATGAAAAAAAAAGTTCCTTCTAACACTCTAGCCGAGCATTCTGTAACAGAAGGACATGATATTGACTGGGACAGGGCGCATGTGCTGGCCACTGAAAATAATCTGACGTCGCGTTTGCATATCGAGTCATAACTAATCCAAACTACTGATACCACGCTGAACCGCAATGACGGCAGCTTTCCTTCCGTTTATGCATGCTGTTTGTGCCCATCTATTCACACGTACATAATCACCCCCCCCCCCCTCGTTTACTTTTATTATGAACAAGGCCCCCGTATGGGAGCCGAAACGCCTTGGTTTCTTTTCTTTTAATGTTTTTGGTCGGCGTCCGTTTTACCCTTGACTATGTCTATACTTGTTGCTAAAAGTAAATTTGTGGATTGGCTTTTAGTTTGAGGCAGGGGTACATACGCAGCCAGTAAGCGCGAAGTCAGGCGAAGTGCGAAGTCAGGTGCTTTTAGTCTGCTTATGCAGAAGACAATGCGCAGTTTAGGGCTATATTATGGACATCGCGCCATTTTCTTTGAGGCGTGACGTAGGCGTGACGCGTAAAAGATGGCGCTGGTAGTCCCATTTTGCTTTTGTAACGTGACACAAACTTGACATTTTGCCTAAGAAGCTGAAATAAAGGCACTGAACCTAATGTTCATGATAAAGCAAAATAACTTTCCTCCTCAGTAAAAATAAAGCGGCTAGCTCAAGACGCATGATTATTCCGTCGAAAGCGCTTCTCGCTTCCGTCGTCTGCTTCATTAGCTAGGATGCCTGTCCCAGGGAAACGGAGTCATCGTATGTTGGCGCCGACGCGCTTGTTTTCTATATACCTTGAGACAGCATACGCGACCTACCACTGGTGATGAGCGCACTTTCTAGGCCACGTTACTGCTATCTCGCGAAACGCAAGTGACTCAGCCCGACTCGGCTGGCTGAGAAACAGCCCAATATCACCGATAGTGTTGCGCGCACCAGACGTATCCGCTTGCGCGACGCAAGCGCCGGCGCTCCCATCTCTTGTTCACTTTGCTAGTTACTCGCACGGCGTGAGGAAACTTCAAGGCGCCGCCTTACATACATTCATTTTTATAAATTACAAAGACGCCGTTGTGATAACTTCTGATTGTGCAAAAAGGCATTAATCTTGATTACAATACAAACGCAGCAGTGCAAAGTGGACAACGTTGCAGAAAGTTTGCTATGTTCAACCAATATTTCGTATAAACACGTTCTTAAAAAAATGATGGCACGAAACACAAATGCCAACACCACCCGAGAGCGATGCAAATGCTATGAGCACGCGTTATGAACAAAATATTTTCATGGCGCCATACGACGGGGAGCATCTGGAGATACGCATTCCTCTCGGCCGCCATTGCATATGGCTGCTCATTAGCATAATTGGCGCGGCTCGTCGCACCACAAGCTATGGCGGAAAATCTCTGCAATGGCGGACCAGCGCACCATCACGCTACGTCAAATTGACGGTCATGAAAACGGCCCTTCCTGTGACGCTCCCCACGGCTATTCCTTCAGCTAATCAGCAAGCTGACATGGCGCCTATCTTCGATTGCCACCACATATTCGCGAAATCGCAGATGCACTGCGCTGGCTTCTGTATACGCTACCGCTCACTTTCTTTACGAAGCGCTTACGTCGCGACATAGCTGCCAAGGACCCCCAAAATTTATTAGTCGATAAAGTTTGCAGCCGTACGTCACGCAAAACTGCATTTTACAAAACTTCCGTTTACCGGCACAAATTTCAAGGCACGTGAGCTCTCGACAATCAATCAGAGAGTCAACATGGCGAAATTGGCGGCTGTGCAGCCGCCATGAGTGCCGAGAATAGAGGTTCTACTCTGATTGGCTACACAGCGCAGTGAAGCCAAGTGTTGCACACGACGTGATAGCACGTGATGGTTGGATGCTATGAGCGTCCCCTATGAAACAGGGCTGCGGGTTGCGCCATCAAGCTCTTTTTCTTATTTTGCTTAATGTCTTATTAATCTCCCTTTCTCTCTTTCTTTAAATAGAAAAAATAAATTCCCAGCATCTTTTTCATGAGAAGTGTGCCCTCTGATGTGTGTTGTCGGAGCTGAGGCCGTAAACTTCCGCCCCAAACGGCGCGCTGCGACTCTGGTTTGGAGCAATTTAAGGGCTCATTCACACCAGCGACACGCAGAGGTAGCGCGACCGGTCACAAATGGTTCCTTTGGTCAACTGCGAAGGAAATGCAAACAAAGAAGTGAATGAACCTTTATTAATGAATTATTTATTTATAAGAGTGGTGCTCTGGCCATGGGCTTAAGGAATGTAGGTGTGGGCATGGCTGGAACGGCAGGGGTAATCAAATGTAGTCAGTCAGGTTCACGTGGGCCTCTCAGCACTGGCCGGTCCAGAGGGGAGGGAGGGGGGAAGAGCCATCTGGCCCACAGCGTCACGAATATTCAAATGGGGCAAATTCACGAAGCTTATTCTGTGTGTCAGTGGCCGGCGCCTCTGTTATCACGATCGGCCCCGGACCTGTTACAAACCGTACTTGCGCACGAATTTCTTCGCGGTTGCCGCTACACGTCTACTTTTGACACCATGTAAATGCCGCAGTTATGAATTGCCGTGCCGATCGCGAGATCTCATTACGAAACAAAGAGCTAATGGCTTTGTTTTGTAATGACACACACACACACACACACACACACACACACACACACACACACACACACACACACACACACACACACACACACACACACACACACACACACACACACACACACACACACACACACACACACACACACACACACACACACACACACACACACACACGAAACGCAACCCGTGAAACAAACCCAGGAGCCCATGAAAACTCACCTGCAATGCATCTGGTATGCCAAAGCGGGATTTTTTTAATAAGACGTCAAGATTTATCAGGAATAAGCGGATTTGCGGGACATTAATTTAACCCAAACTAGCTGGGTCCGAAACGCGCAAGAGAACCTACCGTCGATATGTGTACGCTGTACTTCAGAAATAGGTGACGCAGCGTTGTGGGTAACTGGCACTATCACAATAGGCAAGAAATGTGAATCAAAACCATAAATCATCAGAAAAAAAAAACAAAACAAAAAACACAAAGTCAATAAAGATGGCCTCTGTTTCAGAGAGGAGATATAGTTGGTAGCACATAGCAGTGAAGAAAGAAAAGTAACAGGGAAATCATCACTTTGATTCCCATCATGACGCAAGAATGCAGTCATCGGTTGGTGCTGGCCCGATAACTTTCAAATTGCACTACACTGAAGCCTTCCGCTGTGGAACTATCAGCACAAGAAAAAGAAAAAAAAAACATTGTGGTGCACTCCCGGTGCTACATGAGCCCTTCGCTTCTAAAGAACAGCTGCTGTGAGAGTAAGGCTGTAGTGCGCCATGTATTGCACGAAGATGTTCTTTTCTGACGAAGCTGTTGGTTCTAGACAGCCGAGTGGGCGTCAGGATGGCCCAGCTCCATATGTATCGGCAGCTCTGAGCACCATGACCACGTCGTCCAGCCAGTAGTAGGCCTGTTCGAGGTCGCCTTCGCAGAGGTAGGGAAGCCGGGTCCATGACTCTAAGGTGAAACCAGCGGGCACCATGACGTCCTTGTAAAGCGACTGGACCTGTTGCTCCAGCGTCGAGCCGCGCACGTTCAGAGTCTCTAGCGGCTCGGCGCCACGCTTGCCCGACTCGACGTACTGCGACAGCGGCAGCACGAGCGCCAGCACCAGCCTGCCCGAGGGTTTTGTGAGCCGAGCCTCGAGCGTGCGCAGCAGTGCCAGCGGCGCCTCGCAGCGGTCCAGCACGTTCAGGCAGCAGACCACGTCGTACAGTTGCTGGTCCCCGTCGTCGTCTCCATCGGCAGGCCTGAGCGACGCGGCGTCCAACACTCGGAAGCCACGCCGACCCAGCACACGTCGCATGGAAGGCGACTTCTCGGTCACGTCTACCTGGCCAAACAGGGGCGCTATGGCTGCCGTCACGTTGCCGTCGCCCGCTCCCACGTCCAGTAGCGAGCTGAAGAACGGCAGATTCAGCGAATCAGCGTCTAGGCGCAGAAGCCGCAGGAACTGGCTCATTGAGAAGACAAACATTGAGCCGCGCCCGAGGAACCTGCGAGCAGAGCAAGGCGGTGTTCAGGACCACGTGCCAGGCAGAGAGGAAATGTTTCGATCGGCGATAAGATTTTAGTGCATTAGGCAGAAACATCAGTGCGACTCTTATATCGATAACTTCCATGAAAATAGTCGAGCCGTTGTAGCGACATATGAAAAACGCCAGGAGATACCGTCTCTACCCCTCGACATGAAAAAAATATCTCTCCATTAAATGCGCAAAAATTTTTTAAAAATTATACTGGCTCATGTCATAATGCATCATCGCAGAGAAGCGAAGATGCGCCACCTTTACTAAGGACGGCCATAAAGTGCCGTAGTTCAACACAGTTTTTGCTATTTATATTAAATAACATCTTCCTATAGTAAGACTGCGTGCTTCGTTTGTAAACGAGAGCACAAGTTCTTGCATGAATAAAGTGTCAATGCACACTCCTGTTTATTTTTTTGACCCTCCCTTCTCCCCCATTATTTTATATACTTGTGCAATGATTGCAAAGTTGCCGTTTCACCATCATAGTGCGAAGTATCCAGATCATTCATGACTAATGAACGGGTGTCTAGACACTAAGAATACTATTTTTCAATTTCATTTTAACATACCATCCGTCCATCCATTCATCCAAAATGAGGCCTACATTCCGCGTCAGAGTTGCGACCGAGCATCCAAGTTTCTCAATAATGTCGGCTAAATGGCGTTAAGTGAGCGCACAAACACCCCAAGTAACCTTCAAATGTATCATCGCGTATAGCGCAGTTAGTCTTTCTCCCAGCATATATACAGCCTTTCTCCCAGCAAATATGTTAACAACAGCCTTTGTTTGTGGTAACAGTCGGCTACTTCTAGCCCAATTTCCCAGTGGGTTATAACGTTAAAACAAAACGAGGCTAGGACAAAACATGGAAGAAAGGCATTTTTGGGCTCTGAATTTAATATATCCACACACATCGAGATATACATTTGTAGGCACAAGTGCCACTAAAATGTTTCTCGACCCATAGTTCGTGCTTATGTGTTAAATAGGCACGATAAGGATCGTAAGGAAAAAAAAAAAACAGGCATTTTGCCTAATGTTCCGGTCTATAAGACACACCCAGAACTAGAACTTGAACATCCGCGATGTTCTTTCCGGAGCGTGGCGTAGGAAAAAGCTCTAAACCAAATGTTACAATCAATCAATCAATCAATCAATCAATCAATCAATCAATCAATCAATCAATCAATCAATCAATCAATCAATCAATCAATCAATCAATCAATCAATCAATCAATCAATTTTTATTTCAATCTGAAAGACACTTCGTGGATACAGACAAAAAACCATCTATCAGGCTTGACAGGGTCTGCACCCTCGAGTATTGGCAGACTAGGCGCGTTATAAGTACAGCACTTGAACAGAAATAAACCGAAGGGTGTACAGAAGTCAGGTACATTAATTGAAAGGTCCTAAATCAGTTACTAATGCCATAAATATTAGTAAAAGAAGAAAGCATAATAACAAGTCATCATGCAAAAAACGCTTGCTGACAGAAACAGGTTCACATGCGTACATGAATACCACATGAAATTGCACATCGTGTTGTGAAGGAAAAACACTGAGAAAATAGGAGCATCACAGAAAAGCAAATAAAACAAATAGGTGTGTTATTGTGTTATATTTGGAGCTCTGAATTATTAAGCAGCACATGTATCTGATATTTTAAGATCTGAGTGTCGTAGTTTGTACGCGTCTAGACACCTTCCAGAGCTTACGCATCCCGAGTGTACCGACATGCTCAGTCTGGCTTAGCGCGGAAAATTCAGTAAGAAATGAATTGTAATTTTTCAATTCCAAATTATAGCGTTTATTAAACGCTGTATGGTAGAGTTTATTTACTGGTAGTATATTTAGACCCTTAAAGATTGGTTTCGTGAGTGCGTCGTATGCAGCATTAACGATGTTGCGAAGGGCTTTCTTGTGAAATTTCTGTAGTTTCTGAGAGCTAGTTTTTGATCTCATGCCCCAGACCAAGTAGCGCAGTACGATAATTAAAAGAAAAACAGGCATTTGTAAGTGAACAATGTTGTATCCCGAGGCAGGATGTAGCGATATTTGCACAAGACCCCTACAGTTTCTGTAATTTGCTGTCGACGATGATGAAAGTACGACGTGAGAAGTGTTGGGGAAAGTACCTCTAAAGCAATAAGATCCCAGTTTCTCAAGTAAGGAGCAGTGATTAATTGAGTCTTAGAGTAATGCCTTAGAGTAATCAGTGAATATGCCTAGTGTACACAGCCGATTTTCAAAAGACTGCAAGATGTGTTCTTTTTGGCTCAGAAATACCATTTCGGTTAAGAAACCTCTCGTGAAACCGTAGTGGCGTGGCGCGATAATACTGTGAGTCATTGAAAAGCTGGCCATGCGTTGATACATAAACTTTTCAATGCATTTTAAAAACACGGAAATAATTGAAATTGGCCTGTAATTAGCGAATTCGTTGACGTCACCGTCCTTGAATAACACGGCTACTCTTTATATCTGAAGTCGTTTGGGGAATGTGCCAATGGAAAACATATGGTTAATCACATGATCTAAGATGGGTGCGATTATATTGATATCATATGTACAGGTTGGATCTGGAGGTCATCAGTATCTGTACACATACTATTCCGCAGTGACATGACCTAAGTTACAATTACCAGCACCGTAGTGGGAAACAACAATGCATTATCTATTATTGGAGTCGTGACCTACTTAAGGCAAGTGGGATCGTGCTTACTCTTGAATAATGATGTGAAAGTGTTCGTTAAAGAAATCCGCTAATCGTGTATCTGTTAGTGTCTCGCCTCTATCGGTGATTGATAAAATTGATTCCTCTTGGGGGTCGCCTTGCAGTACGGTATTTACTCATGTCCACATTAGGTGGGGTCTTTTACACACTTCGGGAGAAAAAAGATTGGTCATGTAAATCCGTTTTGCTTCTCGGAGCTGTTTGTTTAGATTGTTTCGGAAATACCTAAAGAAATGTAAGCCAGTTAGGTGCCTCGTTTTCATGAAACGCTGGTAGAGTTTATCCTTTTCTTTCGTACTCTTCAAGTGTCCCCATGTGACCCATGGCTTATGGGCTTTCTGACCTCATTTGCTTAACTTACATGGAAAACTTTGGTCGTACACCGAGTTAGAAACCCTTATGAATTTCGTATAAGCTTCCTCGGGTTCAGTAGAATTTATGACTTGGCTCCAGTCAGCGAGACGCAAATTACAGCAAAATCGTTCCAGTGTACAAGAATTTATCTGCATGTAAATCTTGGCAAGTAGGGGTTTTGATTCGTTAGATGGTTCAGCATACTGCGTTAGAAGATAAATGGGTGAGTGATCGTTTATGTGAGAGCTGATAACGCCAGCGGTATATTGGTAATAAAGACGTCAAGGATGGAGTTGGTTGCACTAGTGTCGGTAGGCTAATTGCGTTGATGTAGTTGTTCGCATGCAAGATTCTACAAAATTCGTTGGGATTTGATGATTGTTGCAAGCAATCGATGTTAATGTCATCCTCCAAGGATCACAGTGCCGGCCATATTGTTAAAATAGCTTAGGAAGGTTGTCAAAAATGTTAAGAAATTGGAAACATTCGCGTTAGGTGGACGATACATTACGCTGTACACTGGAACGCCACTTTTGATGGCGAGGATTTCAAAGTCAGTTGTAATCTTCGAAAGACCCTCCACAATAACACAGCTGATGCTACTTTTCACTAGCATCATAACTCCGCCCCCTCTTTTTAGGCCGTGGTTTAAAAAGTAAGAAGTATATGATGGAATTTACAATACATGTAGCATCATGATACAGTGAAAGCTCGTTAATTCGAACTTCAATAATTCGAATTTATGGATAATTCGAACTGTACGATTTGGTCCGGCCAAGCTCCACAGAAGTCTATGTATAAAAAAGTCCGTTAATTCGAACGCGAGAAGGTTCCCTCACGGATAATTCGAACTACGCTCGCCTGGCACACGGCCACAGAAGCGCGCCTACTGCCTACACACAAGGCTGTATTGCCTCCGAAACGGAGAGGACGGCGAGAGAAGGCAAAATCGGAAAAAAATCTAACCGACGCGGGGTCAGCCAGAAGGCAGCGGCGGCTGCCGCCTCTCCGTTCTACGTAACCTCCGAGACTTCTTGCCCGTTGCGAATCTCGGAGGCTTTGCAAATCTTGTACAGCTGCTAATGTTGTGCGGAGATGGCACGGCAAGCTCCAAAACACAGCGAATCAAGTACGTCGCAGCTGCGCTTGCAATCAAGAACCAACGAATCAGGGCCTTCGCCACCTTCACATGTTCAGCGTCTTTGTCTCGGCAGTATTCATCGGTTGTGCACCTCTATTTTCAGCTTAGGAGGTACCGGCCGTCGCGATTCATTGAGATGGTGTTAAGCCTCGGCTAACGTTCGTTTCGGTGGACATCGGTGGTGTGGCACAGTCGGACCCAGAGCTTCGACTTGAAGATGGCGTGTGCCCGCGGCACACGCCATCACTTTCTGACACGCCAAATTTCTGACATGCCCTACTGCTTCCAAATCGCAGTGTACTGTTGCCCTCCTTCACTTTCGTTAGTTCGAACTTTCGTTAATTCGAACTGAAGCGGCTTCCCCTTGCGGTTCGAATTAACGAGCTTTTACTGTATCATGTTCCAGTGAGCATCACAAACCAAACTGAAAGCAATACATAATAAACACTGCATTTCTTGCTCTTTATTTCTAGCGGACTGGGTAATAATGTGAAGTAGAGAAGAATATTTTTTGTTTCGCGACAACGTTCCTACTTCTGAAACCGATAAAAGGCGGTTTTCCATGTTTTGTCGAACTGAAAGTTTTACACGTGCTTGGCTTACTCTATCTTATCACAGTCACTGAGCTTTTTGACATGACGAACACGTGATGACTCAAGTTTTCTCGCGAATATTTCGCCCTCTTCTGTCCAGCAGAAGCGCCGGCTCTTCTCTTTTTTTTTTGGGGGGGGGGGCGGGTGCTACTATCTTTCCAAGCAGCATTCTCAATGCAGGGCAAACATACCTAATGGTCAATGTTGTCTGCAAGGTGCTGGTTTATGCATATAGGGTGGCAATTTTGCTGTCCGATGTCAGCGCTGGTAATGGTGGTGGTGGTAACAACTTTATTGAAGATCCGGCAAATTCGTGGCCTGGGTCTAGGTCGCCCCCGAGGAGGTCCGGAGATCCTGTGTCCTCGCCGCCTCACGGGCTTGCTCGCTGGTAATGTGCTTTTTTTTTCTTGCCATTTCAAGCAGAGCATTGGGTTTAGAGCGGCTATGAAACTGGACAACAATATTCTGTCGCGAGGCGTCACGGGTTGGTACGCTGTGGCATACATCAATGTGCCTTTCTGAAACTGGTTCATTCGTTGTATACCCAATAGCCGTAAGTATGCTCTCGAGGCTTTCTTTCAGTGTCGTAGGAATAGCCTTAATAATGCCCTTACTCTTACTCTTACCCTTACTCTTAACATGCAGTCGTACCCTGTTTTATGAAAAATTTCAGCCTATATTCACAAAAGAGTTTGTACGCTAGACCTTCTTCTGAGAGCATGCGCCGGCTAATCGTGACAAGGCACTTATTAGCAAAGGCCGTGGCCAATTACTAACAGTCCTTATGAGAAAAATAACTCTGTTTTGAAGGCAGCGAGAATACAGAACCATGCTAAACAGCTTTAGAAACGTTTAAATTCTGCCTGGTAATAATAATAATAATAATAAT